>NC_081381.1:8230000-8242500 GCF_030684315.1 Stegostoma tigrinum | reverse complement strand
GTTAGGGTTAGATTTAGGGCTAAGGTTAGGGATGGGGTTAGGTTTAGGGCTAGGGTTAGGGTTAGATTTAGGGCTGCGATAGGGTTAGGGTTAGGGTTAGGGTTAGGGTTAGGGTTAGGGTTAGGGTTAGGGTTAGGGTTAGGGTTAGGGTTAGGGTTTTCGATAGGGTTAGGGTTAGGGTTAGGGTTTACGATAAGGTTCGGGTTAGGGTTAGGGTTAGGGTCTGGGTCAGGGTGAGGGTTAGGGTTAGGGTTAGGGTGAGGGTGAGGGTTAGTGTGAGCGTTAGGGTTAGGGTGAGGGTTAGGGTTAGAGTTAGGGCCGATAGGGTTCTGGTTAGGGTTAGGGTGAGAATGAGGGTTAGGGTTAGGGTTAGGGTTAGTTAGGGTTAGGTTTAGGGTTTAGAGTTAGGGTTAGTCCCGATAGGGTTAGGGTTAGGGTTTGGGCCGATACGGTTAGGGTTTGGGTTAGGGCTAGGTTTAGGGCTAGGTTTAGGGCTAGGGTTAGGGTTAGGGTTATGGTTAGGGTTAGGGTTAGATTTAGGGCTAAGGTGAGGGTTAGGGATAGGGTTAGGTTTAGGGTTAGGGTTAGATTTAGGGCTAGGGTTAGGTTTAGGGTGAGGGTTATGGATAGGATTAAGGTTAGGCTTAGGGTTAGGGACGATAGGGTTAGGGTTGGGTTAGAGTTAGTGTTCGGGTTAGGGTTAGGGTTAGTCTCACCTGCGATAGGGTTAGGGTTAGGGTTAGGGTGTTTGCGTTAGGGTTTTAGGGTTAGGGTGTTAGGGTTAGGGCGATAGGGTTAGGGTTAGGGTTATGGTTGGGGTTGGGGTTGGGTTTGGGGTGGGGGTTGGGGTTCGGGTTAGGGTTAGGGTTAGTCTCACATGCGATAGGGTTAGGGTTATTGTTAGGGTTATTGTTAGGGTTAGGGTTAGGGTTGGGTTAGGGTGAGGGTTAGGGTTACCTGCGATAGGGTTTGGGTTAGGGTTAGGGTTAGGTTAGGGTTAGGGTTAGGGTTAGGGTGCGATAGGGTTTGGGTTAGGGTGCGATAGGGTTAGGGTTAGGGTTAGTGTTAGGGTTATTGTTAGGGTTAGGGTTGGGTTAGGGTTAGGGTTAGGGTTACCTGCGATAGGGTTTGGGTTAGGGTTAGGGTTAGGTTAGGGTTAGGGTTAGGGTTAGGGTGCGATAGGGTTAGGGTTAGGGTGCGATAGGGTTAGGGTTAGGGTTAGGGTTAGGGTTAGTCTCACCTGCGATAGGGTTAGGGTTAGGGTTAGGGTTTGCGATAGGGTTAGGGTTAGGGTTAGGGTTAGGGGTAGGGTTAGGGTTAGGGTTAGGTTTGGATTAGGGTTACCGTTAGGGTTAGGGTTAGGGTTAGGGTTAGTCAGGATAGGGTTAGGGTTAGGGTTAGGGTTTGCGATAGGGTTAGGGTTAGGGTTAGGGTTAGGGTTTTCGATAGGGTTAGGGTTTACGATAAGGTTCGGGTTAGGGTTAGGGTTAGGGTTAGGGTCAGGGTCAGGGTGAGGGTTAGGGTTAGGGTTAGGGTGAGGGTGAGGGTTAGTGTGAGCGTTAGGGTTAGGGTGAGGGTTAGGGTTAGAGTTAGGGCCGATAGTGTTCTGGTTAGGGTTAGGGTGAGAATGAGGGTTAGGGTTAGGGTTAGGGTTAGTTAGGGTTAGGTTTAGGGTTTAGAGTTAGGGTTAGTCCCGATAGGGTTAGGGTCAGGGTTAGGGCCGATACGGTTAGGGTTTGGGTTAGGGCTAGGTTTAGGGCTAGGGTTAGGGTTAGGGTTATGGTTAGCGTTAGGGTTAGATTTAGGGCTAAGGTTAGGGATAGGGTTAGGTTTAGGGCTAGGGTTAGGGTTAGATTTAGGGCTAGGGTTAGGTTTAGGGTGAGGGTTATGGATAGGGTTAAGGTTAGGATTAGGGTTAGGGACGATAGGGTTAGGGTTAGGGTTGGGTTAGAGTTAGTGTTCGGGTTAGGGTTAGGGTTAGGGTTCGACTCACCTGCGATAGGGTTAGGGTTAGGGTTAGGGTTAGGGTTAGGGTTAGGGTTAGTCAGGATAGGGTTAGGTTTAGGGTTAGGGTTTGCGATAGGGTTAGGGTTAGGGTTAGGGTTAGGGTTTTCGATAGGGTTAGGGTTAGGGTTAGGGTTTACGATAAGGTTCGGGTTAGGGTTAGGGTTAGGGTTAGGGTCAGGGTGAGGGTTAGGGTTAGGGTTAGGGTGAGGGTGAGGGTTAGTGTGAGCGTTAGGGTTAGGGTGAGGGTTAGGGTTAGAGTTAGGGCCGATAGGGTTCTGGTTAGGGTTAGGGTGAGAATGAGGGTTAGGGTTAGGGTTAGGGTTAGTTAGGGTTAGGTTTAGGGTTTAGAGTTAGGGTTAGTCCCGATAGGGTTAGGGTCAGGGTTAGGGCCGATACGGTTAGGGTTTGGGTTAGGGCTAGGTTTAGGGCTAGGGTTAGGGTTAGGGTTATGGTTAGGGTTAGGGTTAGATTTAGGGCTAAGGTTAGGGATAGGGTTAGGTTTAGGGCTAGGGTTAGGGTTAGATTTAGGGCTAGGGTTAGGTTTAGGGTGAGGGTTATGGATAGGGTTAAGGTTAGGATTAGGGTTAGGGACGATAGGGTTAGGGTTAGGGTTGGGTTAGAGTTAGTGTTCGGGTTAGGGTTAGGGTTAGGGTTCGTCTCACCTGCGATAGGGTTAGGGTTAGGGTGTTTGGGTTAGGGTTTTAGGGGTAGGGTGTTAGGGTTAGGGCGATAGGGTTAGGGTTAGGGTTATGGTTGGGGTTGGGGTTGGGTTTGGGGTGGGGGTTGGGGTTCGGGTTAGGGTTAGGGTTAGTCTCACCTGCGATAGGGCTAGGGTTAGTGTTAGTGTTAGGGTTATTGTTAGGGTTAGGGTTAGGGTTGGGTTAGGTTTAGGGTTAGGGTTACCTGCGATAGGGTTTGGGTTAGGGTTAGGGTTAGGTTAGGGTTAGGGTTAGGGTGCGATAGGGTTAGGGTTAGGGTGCGATAGGGTTAGGGTTAGGGTTAGTGTTAGGGTTATTGTTAGGGTTAGGGTTAGGGTTGGGTTAGGGTTAGGGTTACCTGCGATATGGTTTGGGTTATGTTTAGGGTTAGGGTTAGGTTAGGGTTAGGGTTAGGGTTAGGTGTTAGGGTTAGGGTTAGGGTTAGGGTGCGATAGGGTTAGGGTTAGGGTTCGGGTTAGGGTTAGGGTTAGTCTCACCTGTGATAGGGTTAGGGTTAGGGTTAGGGTTAGGGTTAGGGTTTGCGATAGGGTTCGGGTTAGGGGTAGGGTTAGGGTTAGGGTTAGGGTTGGGTTAGGGTTAGGGTTAGGGTTAGGGTTAGGGTTAGGGTTAGGGTTAGGGTTAGGGTTAGTCAGGATAGGGTTAGGGTTAGAGTTAGGGTTAGGGTTTGCGATAGGGTTAGGGTTAGGGTTAGGGTTTTCGATAGGGTTAGGGTTAGGGTTAGGGTTTACGATAAGGTTCGGGTTAGGGTTAGGGTTAGGGTTAGGGTCAGGGTCAGGGTGAGGGTTAGGGTTAGGGTGAGGGTGAGGGTTAGTGTGAGCGTTAGAGTTAGGGTGAGGGTTAGGGTTAGAGTTAGGGCCGATAGGGTTCTGGTTAGGGTTAGGGTGAGAATGAGGGTTAGGGTTAGGGTTAGGGTTAGTTAGGGATAGGTTTAGGGTTTAGAGTTAGGGTTAGTCCCGATAGGGTTAGGGTCAGGGTTAGGGCCGATACGGTTAGGGTTTGGGTTAGGGCTAGGTTTAGGGCTAGGGTTAGGGTTAGGGTTATGGTTAGGGTTAGGGTTAGATTTAGGGCTAAGGTTAGGGATAGGGTTAGGTTTAGGGCTAGGGTTAGGGTTAGATTATGGCTAGGGTTAGGTTTAGGGTGAGGGTTATGGATAGGGTTAAGGTTAGGATTAGGGTTAGGGACGATAGGGTTAGGGTTAGGGTTGGGTTAGAGTTAGTGTTCGGGTTAGGGTTAGGGTTAGGGTTCGTCTCACCTGCGATAGGGTTAGGGTTAGGGTGTTTGGGTTAGGGTTTTAGGGGTAGGGTGTTAGGGTTAGGGCGATAGGGTTAGGGTTAGGTTTATGGTTGGGGTTGGGGTTGGGTTTGGGGTGGGGGTTGGGGTTCGGGTTAGGGTTAGGGTTAGTCTCACCTGCGATAGGGCTAGGGTTAGTGTTAGTGTTAGGGTTATTGTTAGGGTTAGGGTTAGGGTTGGGTTAGGGTTAGGGTTAGGGTTACCTGCGATAGGTTTTGGGTTAGGGTTAGGGTTAGGTTAGGGTTAGGGTTAGGGTGCGATAGGGTTAGGGTTAGGGTGCGATAGGGTTAGTGTTAGGGTTATTGTTAGGGTTAGGGTTAGGGTTGGGTTAGGGTTAGGGTTAGGGTTACCTGCGATAGGGTTTGGGTTATGTTTAGGGTTAGGGTTAGGTTAGGGTTAGGGTTAGGGTTAGGTGTTAGGGTTAGGGTTAGGGTTAGGGTGCGATAGGGTTAGGGTTAGGGTTCGGGTTAGGGTTAGGGTTAGTCTCACCTGCGATAGGGTTAGGGTTAGGGTTAGGGTTAGGGTTAGGGTTTGCGATAGGGTTCGGGTTAGGGGTAGGGTTAGGGTTAGGGTTAGGGTTAGGGTTGGGTTAGGGTTACCGTTAGGGTTAGGGCTAGGGTTAGGGTTATGGTTAGGGTTAGTCAGGATAGGGTTAGGGTTAGGGTTAGGGTTAGGGTTAGGCTTAGCGTTTGCGATAGGGCTAGGTTTAGGGTTAGGGTTAGGGTTAGGGTTTTCGATAGCGTTAGGGTTAGGGTTAGGGTTAGGGTTTGCGATAAGGTTCGGGTTAGGGTTAGGGTTAGGGTTAGGGGTTAGGGTTAGGGTTAGGGTTAGGGTTTCGATATGGTTAGGGTTAGGTTTAAGGTTAGGGTTAGGGTTAGTCTCACCTGCGATAGGGTTAGGGTTAGGGTTAGGGGTGATAGGGTTAGGGTTAGGGTGAGGGTGAGTGTCAGGGTCAGGGTCAGGGTGAGGGTGAGGGTCAGGGTGAGGGTCAGGGTCAGGGTCAGGGTCAGGGTCAGGGTGAGGGTTAGGGTTAGGGTTAGGGTCAGGGTCAGGGTCAGGGTCAGGGTCAGGGTTAGAGTTAGGGTTTAGGGTTAGGGTTAGGGTTAGGGTTGCGATAGGGTTAGGGTTAGTGTTAGGGATAGGGTTAGGGTTAGGGTTAGGCGATAGGGTTAGGGTTAGGGTTAGGGTTAGGGTGAGGGTTAGTCTCACCTGCGATAGGGTTAGGGTTAGGGTTAGGGTTAGTCTCACCTGCGATAGGGTTAGGGTTAGGGTTAGGGTTAGGGCCACCTGCGATAGGGTTAGGGTTATGGTTAGGGTTAGGGTTAGGGATAGGGTTAGGGTCAGGGTTAGGGTTAGGGTCTCACCTGCGATAGGGTCAGGGTTAGGGTTAGGGTTAGGGTTAGGGTTAGGGTGCGATAGGGTTAGGGTTAGGGGTTAGGGTTAGGGTTAGGGTTCGGGATGGGGTGGGGGAGGGAGGGAGGGAGGGTTAGGGTTAGGGTTAGGGGTCAGGGTCAGGGTCAAGGTCAGGGTCAGGGTTATGGCTTGCGATAGGGTTAGGGTTAGGGTTAAGGTTAGGGTTAGGGTTAGGGTTAGGGTTAGGGTTTACGATAGGGTTAGGGTTATGGTTAGGGTTAGGGTTAGGATTAGGGTTAGGGTTTGCGATAGGGTTAGGGTTAGGGTTAGGTTTAGGGTTTCTCACCTGCGATAGGGTTAGGGCTAGGTTTAGGGTTAGGGCTAGGGTTAGGGTCAGTGTGAGGGTGAGGGTTAGGGTTAGGGTTATTTAGTGTTAGGGTTAGGGTTAGGGCTAGACTTAGGGTAGTGTTAGGGTTAGGGTTAGGGCTAGGGTTAGAGCTAGGGTTAGGCTTAGGTTTGGGGTTGGGGTTGGGTTTGCGATAGGATTAGGGTTAGGGTTAGGGTTTGTGCGAGATGGTTTGGTTAGGGTTAGGTTTCAGGTTAGGTTTAGGGTTTGGGTTAAGGTTAGGGTTCGGTTTCGGGTTAGGTTAGGGTTAGGGTTAGGGTTTCCCGCGATAGTGTTAGGGTCAGGGTTACCTGCAATGGGGTTAGCTTTAGGGTTAGGGTTAGGTTTAGGGCTAGGCTTCGGGTGGGGTTTGTGTTTGGGGTTAGCGTTAGTGTTGGAGTTTGGGTTGGGGTTACGGTTCGCGATAGGGTTAGGGTTAGGGTTAGGGTTAGGGTTAGGTTTAACGTTAGGGTTAGGGTTAGGGTTAGGGTTAGGGTTAGGGTTAGGGTTAGGTTTAGGGTCAGGGTTAGAGCTAAGGTTCGGGTTAGGGTTAGGGTTACCTGCGATCGGGTTATGGTTAGTGGTAGGGTTAGGGTTAGGGTTAGGGTTAGGGTTAGTGCGTGATGGTTAGTGCTACAGTTAGGTCTAGGATTTGGGTAGGGTTCGGGTTAGAGCGAAGTGTTAGGTTTAGGGTTTGGGTTAGGGTTCGGGTTAGGGGGCGATAGTATTAGCGTTAGGGTTAGTGTTAGGTTTGGGTTAGGTTCGGGTTAGGGTTAGGTTTTCCTGCGATAGTGTTAGGCTTAGGGTTACCTGCAAAAGTGTTAGTTTTCGGGTTAGAGTTAGGGTTAGGGTTAGGTTTAGGGTCAGGGTTAGGTTTAGGGTAAGGGTTAGGTTTAGAGTTAGGGTTAGGGTTAGGGGTAGAGTTAGGTTAGGGTTAGGTTTAGGGTTAGGACTAGGCTTAGGTTAGGGTTCGGGTTAGGGTTAGTGTTAGGGCTAGGGCTAGGCCTAGGGTTAGGGTCAGGTTTGGTGTTGGTGTTTGGTTTGCGATAGAGATAGGGTTAGGGTTAGCTGCGATCGGGTTAGGGTTAGGGTTTGGGTTAGGGTTAGGGGTTAGGGTTAGGGTTAGGGTTAGGGTTAGGGTTTCGATAGGGTTAGGTTTAGGGTTAGGGTTAGGGTTAGGGTTAGGGTTAGTCTCACCTGCGATAGGGTTAGGGTTAGGGTTAGGGGTAGGGTTAGGTTAGGGTTAGGTTTAGGGTTAGGACTAGGCTTAGGTTAGGGTTCGGATTAGGGTTAGTGTTCGGGCTAGGGCTAGGCCTAGGGTTAGGGTCAGGTTTGGTGTTTGTGTTTGGTTTGCGATAGAGTTAGGGTTAGGGTTACCTGCGATCGGGTTAGGGTTAGGGTTAGGGTTAGGGTTAGGGGTTAGGGTTAGGGTTAGGGTTAGGGTTAGGGTTTCGATAGGGTTAGGTTTAGGGTTAGGGTTAGGGTTAGGGTTAGGGATAGTCTCACCTGCGATAGGGTTAGGGTTAGGGGTAGGGTTAGGTTAGGGTTAGGTTTAGGGTTAGGACTACGCTTAGGTTAGGGTTCGGGTTAGGGTTAGTGTTAGGGCTAGGGCTAGGCCTAGGGTTAGGGTCAGGTTTGGTGTTGGTTAGGGTTAGGGTTAGGGTTAGGGTTAGGGTTAGGGTTAGGGTTAGGGTTAGTCTCACCTGCGATAGGGCTAGGGTTAGTGTTAGTGTTAGGGTTATTGTTAGGGTTAGGGTTAGGGTTGGGTTAGGGTTAGGGTTAGGGTTACCTGCGATAGGGTTTGGGTTAGGGTTAGGGTTAGGTTAGGGTTAGGGTTAGGGTGCGATAGGGTTAGGGTTAGGGTGCGATAGGGTTAGGGTTAGGGTTAGTGTTAGGGTTATTGTTAGGGTTAGGGTTAGGGTTGGGTTAGGGTTAGGGTTACCTGCGATATGGTTTGGGTTATGTTTAGGGTTAGGGTTAGGTTAGGGTTAGGGTTAGGGTTAGGTGTTAGGGTTAGGGTTAGGGTTAGGGTGCGATAGGGTTAGGGTTAGGGTTCGGGTTAGGGTTAGGGTTAGTCTCACCTGTGATAGGGTTAGGGTTAGGGTTAGGGTTAGGGTTAGGGTTAGGGTTTGCGATAGGGTTCGGGTTAGGGGTAGGGTTAGGGTTAGGGTTAGGGTTGGGTTAGGGTTAGGGTTAGGGTTAGGGTTAGGGTTAGGGTTAGTCAGGATAGGGTTAGGGTTAGGGTTAGGGTTAGGGTTTGCGATAGGGTTAGGGTTAGGGTTAGGGTTTTCGATAGGGTTAGGGTTAGGGTTAGGGTTTACGATAAGGTTCGGGTTAGGGTTAGGGTTAGGGTTAGGGTCAGGGTCAGGGTGAGGGTTAGGGTTAGGGTGAGGGTGAGGGTTAGTGTGAGCGTTAGGGTTAGGGTGAGGGTTAGGGTTAGAGTTAGGGCCGATAGGGTTCTGGTTAGGGTTAGGGTGAGAATGAGGGTTAGGGTTAGGGTTAGGGTTAGTTAGGGATAGGTTTAGGGTTTAGAGTTAGGGTTAGTCCTGATAGGGTTAGGGTCAGGGTTAGGGCCGATACGGTTAGGGTTTGGGTTAGGGCTAGGTTTAGGGCTAGGGTTAGGGTTAGGGTTATGGTTAGGGTTAGGGTTAGATTTAGGGCTAAGGTTAGGGATAGGGTTAGGTTTAGGGCTAGGGTTAGGGTTAGATTATGGCTAGGGTTAGGTTTAGGGTGAGGGTTATGGATAGGGTTAAGGTTAGGATTAGGGTTAGGGACGATAGGGTTAGGGTTAGGGTTGGGTTAGAGTTAGTGTTCGGGTTAGGGTTAGGGTTAGGGTTAGTCTCACCTGTGATAGGGTTAGGGTTAGGGTTAGGGTTAGGGTTAGGTTTTGCGATAGGGTTCGGGTTAGGGGTAGGGTTAGGGTTAGGGTTAGGGTTGGGTTAGGGTTAGGGTTAGGGTTAGGGTTAGGGTTAGGGTTAGGGTTAGGGTTAGTCAGGATAGGGTTAGGGTTAGAGTTAGGGTTAGGGTTTGCGATAGGGTTAGGGTTAGGGTTATGGTTTTCGATAGGGTTAGGGTTAGGGTTAGGGTTTACGATAAGGTTCGGGTTAGGGTTAGGGTTAGGGTCAGGGTCAGGGTGAGGGTTAGGGTTAGGGTGAGGGTGAGGGTTAGTGTGAGCGTTAGAGTTAGGGTGAGGGTTAGGGTTAGAGTTAGGGCCGATAGGGTTCTGGTTAGGGTTAGGGTGAGAATGAGGGTTAGGGTTAGGGTTAGGGTTAGTTAGGGATAGGTTTAGGGTTTAGAGTTAGGGTTAGTCCCGATAGGGTTAGGGTCAGGGTTAGGGCCGATACGGTTAGGGTTTGGGTTAGGGCTAGGTTTAGGGCTAGGGTTAGGGTTAGGGTTATGGTTAGGGTTAGGGTTAGATTTAGGGCTAAGGTTAGGGATAGGGTTAGGTTTAGGGCTAGGGTTAGGGTTAGATTATGGCTAGGGTTAGGTTTAGGGTGAGGGTTATGGATAGGGTTAAGGTTAGGATTAGGGTTAGGGACGATAGGGTTAGGGTTAGGGTTGGGTTAGAGTTAGTGTTCGGGTTAGGGTTAGGGTTAGGGTTCGTCTCACCTGCGATAGGGTTAGGGTTAGGGTGTTTGGGTTAGGGTTTTAGGGGTAGGGTGTTAGGGTTAGGGCGATAGGGTTAGGGTTAGGTTTATGGTTGGGGTTGGGGTTGGGTTTGGGGTGGGGGTTGGGGTTCGGGTTAGGGTTAGGGTTAGTCTCACCTGCGATAGGGCTAGGGTTAGTGTTAGTGTTAGGGTTATTGTTAGGGTTAGGGTTAGGGTTGGGTTAGGGTTAGGGTTAGGGTTACCTGCGATAGGTTTTGGGTTAGGGTTAGGGTTAGGTTAGGGTTAGGGTGCGATAGGGTTAGGGTTAGGGTGCAATAGGGTTAGTGTTAGGGTTATTGTTAGGGTTAGGGTTAGGGTTGGGTTAGGGTTAGGGTTAGGGTTACCTGCGATAGGGTTTGGGTTATGTTTAGGGTTAGGGTTAGGTTAGGGTTAGGGTTAGGGTTAGGTGTTAGGGTTAGGGTTAGGGTTAGGGTGCGATAGGGTTAGGGTTAGGGTTCGGGTTAGGGTTAGGGTTAGTCTCACCTGCGATAGGGTTAGGGTTAGGGTTAGGGTTAGGGTTAGGGTTTGCGATAGGGTTCGGGTTAGGGGTAGGGTTAGGGTTAGGGTTAGGGTTAGGGTTGGGTTAGGGTTACCGTTAGGGTTAGGGCTAGGGTTAGGGTTATGGTTAGGGTTAGTCAGGATAGGGTTAGGGTTAGGGTTAGGGTTAGGGTTAGGCTTAGCGTTTGCGATAGGGCTAGGTTTAGGGTTAGGGTTAGGGTTAGGGTTTTCGATAGCGTTAGGGTTAGGGTTAGGGTTAGGGTTTGCGATAAGGTTCGGGTTAGGGTTAGGGTTAGGGTTAGGGGTTAGGGTTAGGGTTAGGGTTAGGGTTTCGATATGGTTAGGGTTAGGTTTAAGGTTAGGGTTAGGGTTAGTCTCACCTGCGATAGGGTTAGGGTTAGGGTTAGGGGTGATAGGGTTAGGGTTAGGGTGAGGGTGAGTGTCAGGGTCAGGGTCAGGGTGAGGGTGAGGGTCAGGGTGAGGGTCAGGGTCAGGGTCAGGGTCAGGGTCAGGGTGAGGGTTAGGGTTAGGGTTAGGGTCAGGGTCAGGGTCAGGGTCAGGGTCAGGGTTAGAGTTAGGGTTTAGGGTTAGGGTTAGGGTTAGGGTTGCGATAGGGTTAGGGTTAGTGTTAGGGATAGGGTTAGGGTTAGGGTTAGGCGATAGGGTTAGGGTTAGGGTTAGGGTTAGGGTGAGGGTTAGTCTCACCTGCGATAGGGTTAGGGTTAGGGTTAGGGTTAGTCTCACCTGCGATAGGGTTAGGGTTAGGGTTAGGGTTAGGGCCACCTGCGATAGGGTTAGGGTTATGGTTAGGGTTAGGGTTAGGGATAGGGTTAGGGTCAGGGTTAGGGTTAGGGTCTCACCTGCGATAGGGTCAGGGTTAGGGTTAGGGTTAGGGTTAGGGTTAGGGTGCGATAGGGTTAGGGTTAGGGGTTAGGGTTAGGGTTAGGGTTCGGGATGGGGTGGGGGAGGGAGGGAGGGAGGGTTAGGGTTAGGGTTAGGGGTCAGGGTCAGGGTCAAGGTCAGGGTCAGGGTTATGGCTTGCGATAGGGTTAGGGTTAGGGTTAAGGTTAGGGTTAGGGTTAGGGTTAGGGTTAGGGTTTACGATAGGGTTAGGGTTATGGTTAGGGTTAGGGTTAGGATTAGGGTTAGGGTTTGCGATAGGGTTAGGGTTAGGGTTAGGTTTAGGGTTTCTCACCTGCGATAGGGTTAGGGCTAGGTTTAGGGTTAGGGCTAGGGTTAGGGTCAGTGTGAGGGTGAGGGTTAGGGTTAGGGTTATTTAGTGTTAGGGTTAGGGTTAGGGCTAGACTTAGGGTAGTGTTAGGGTTAGGGTTAGGGCTAGGGTTAGAGCTAGGGTTAGGCTTAGGTTTGGGGTTGGGGTTGGGTTTGCGATAGGATTAGGGTTAGGGTTAGGGTTTGTGCGAGATGGTTTGGTTAGGGTTAGGTTTCAGGTTAGGTTTAGGGTTTGGGTTAAGGTTAGGGTTCGGTTTCGGGTTAGGTTAGGGTTAGGGTTAGGGTTTCCCGCGATAGTGTTAGGGTCAGGGTTACCTGCAATGGGGTTAGCTTTAGGGTTAGGGTTAGGTTTAGGGCTAGGCTTCGGGTGGGGTTTGTGTTTGGGGTTAGCGTTAGTGTTGGAGTTTGGGTTGGGGTTACGGTTCGCGATAGGGTTAGGGTTAGGGTTAGGGTTAGGGTTAGGTTTAACGTTAGGGTTAGGGTTAGGGTTAGCGTTAGGGTTAGGGTTAGGGTTAGGTTTAGGGTCAGGGTTAGAGCTAAGGTTCGGGTTAGGGTTAGGGTTACCTGCGATCGGGTTATGGTTAGTGGTAGGGTTAGGGTTAGGGTTAGGGTTAGGGTTAGTGCGTGATGGTTAGTGCTACAGTTAGGTCTAGGATTTGGGTAGGGTTCGGGTTAGAGCGAAGTGTTAGGTTTAGGGTTTGGGTTAGGGTTCGGGTTAGGGGGCGATAGTATTAGCGTTAGGGTTAGTGTTAGGTTTGGGTTAGGTTCGGGTTAGGGTTAGGTTTTCCTGCGATAGTGTTAGGCTTAGGGTTACCTGCAAAAGTGTTAGTTTTCGGGTTAGAGTTAGGGTTAGGGTTAGGTTTAGGGTCAGGGTTAGGTTTAGGGTAAGGGTTAGGTTTAGAGTTAGGGTTAGGGTTAGGGGTAGAGTTAGGTTAGGGTTAGGTTTAGGGTTAGGACTAGGCTTAGGTTAGGGTTCGGGTTAGGGTTAGTGTTAGGGCTAGGGCTAGGCCTAGGGTTAGGGTCAGGTTTGGTGTTGGTGTTTGGTTTGCGATAGAGATAGGGTTAGGGTTAGCTGCGATCGGGTTAGGGTTAGGGTTTGGGTTAGGGTTAGGGGTTAGGGTTAGGGTTAGGGTTAGGGTTAGGGTTTCGATAGGGTTAGGTTTAGGGTTAGGGTTAGGGTTAGGGTTAGGGTTAGTCTCACCTGCGATAGGGTTAGGGTTAGGGTTAGGGGTAGGGTTAGGTTAGGGTTAGGTTTAGGGTTAGGACTAGGCTTAGGTTAGGGTTCGGATTAGGGTTAGTGTTCGGGCTAGGGCTAGGACTAGGGTTAGGGTCAGGTTTGGTGTTTGTGTTTGGTTTGCGATAGAGTTAGGG
>NC_081381.1:8220000-8225000 GCF_030684315.1 Stegostoma tigrinum | reverse complement strand
TAGGGCTAGGGCTAGGCCTAGGGTTAGGGTCAGGTTTGGTGTTGGTGTTTGGTTTGCGATAGAGATAGGGTTAGGGTTAGCTGCGATCGGGTTAGGGTTAGGGTTTGGGTTAGGGTTAGGGGTTAGGGTTAGGGTTAGGGTTAGGGTTAGGGTTTCGATAGGGTTAGGTTTAGGGTTAGGGTTAGGGTTAGGGTTAGGGTTAGTCTCACCTGCGATAGGGTTAGGGTTAGGGGTAGGGTTAGGTTAGGGTTAGGTTTAGGGTTAGGACTAGGCTTAGGTTAGGGTTCGGATTAGGGTTAGTGTTCGGGCTAGGGCTAGGCCTAGGGTTAGGGTCAGGTTTGGTGTTTGTGTTTGGTTTGCGATAGAGTTAGGGTTAGGGTTACCTGCGATCGGGTTAGGGTTAGGGTTAGGGTTAGGGTTAGGGGTTAGGGTTAGGGTTAGGGTTAGGGTTTCGATAGGGTTAGGTTTAGGGTTAGGGTTAGGGTTAGGGTCAGGGATAGTCTCACCTGCGATAGGGTTAGGGTTAGGGGTAGGGTTAGGTTAGGGTTAGGTTTAGGGTTAGGACTACGCTTAGGTTAGGGTTCGGGTTAGGGTTAGTGTTAGGGCTAGGGCTAGGCCTAGGGTTAGGGTCAGGTTTGGTGTTGGTTAGGGTTAGGGTTAGGGTTAGGGTTAGGGTTAGGGTTAGGGTTAGGGTTAGGGTTAGGGTTAGTCTCACCTGCGATAGGGCTAGGGTTAGTGTTAGTGTTAGGGTTATTGTTAGGGTTAGGGTTAGGGTTGGGTTAGGGTTAGGGTTAGGGTTACCTGCGATAGGGTTTGGGTTAGGGTTAGGGTTAGGTTAGGGTTAGGGTTAGGGTGCGATAGGGTTAGGGTTAGGGTGCGATAGGGTTAGGGTTAGGGTTAGTGTTAGGGTTATTGTTAGGGTTAGGGTTAGGGTTGGGTTAGGGTTAGGGTTACCTGCGATATGGTTTGGGTTATGTTTAGGGTTAGGGTTAGGTTAGGGTTAGGGTTAGGGTTAGGTGTTAGGGTTAGGGTTAGGGTTAGGGTGCGATAGGGTTAGGGTTAGGGTTCGGGTTAGGGTTAGGGTTAGTCTCACCTGTGATAGGGTTAGGGTTAGGGTTAGGGTTAGGGTTAGGGTTTGCGATAGGGTTCGGGTTAGGGGTAGGGTTAGGGTTAGGGTTAGGGTTAGGGTTAGGGTTAGGGTTACGGTTAGGGTTAGGGTTAGGGTTAGTCAGGATAGGGTTAGGGTTAGGGTTAGGGTTAGGGTTTGCGATAGGGTTAGGGTTAGGGTTAGGGTTTTCGATAGGGTTAGGGTTAGGGTTAGGGTTTACGATAAGGTTCGGGTTAGGGTTAGGGTTAGGGTTAGGGTCAGGGTCAGGGTGAGGGTTAGGGTTAGGGTGAGGGTGAGGGTTAGTGTGAGCGTTAGGGTTAGGGTGAGGGTTAGGGTTAGAGTTAGGGCCGATAGGGTTCTGGTTAGGGTTAGGGTGAGAATGAGGGTTAGGGTTAGGGTTAGGGTTAGTTAGGGATAGGTTTAGGGTTTAGAGTTAGGGTTAGTCCCGATAGGGTTAGGGTCAGGGTTAGGGCCGATACGGTTAGGGTTTGGGTTAGGGCTAGGTTTAGGGCTAGGGTTAGGGTTAGGGTTATGGTTAGGGTTAGGGTTAGATTTAGGGCTAAGGTTAGGGATAGGGTTAGGTTTAGGGCTAGGGTTAGGGTTAGATTATGGCTAGGGTTAGGTTTAGGGTGAGGGTTATGGATAGGGTTAAGGTTAGGATTAGGGTTAGGGACGATAGGGTTAGGGTTAGGGTTGGGTTAGAGTTAGTGTTCGGGTTAGGGTTAGGGTTAGGGTTCGTCTCACCTGCGATAGGGTTAGGGTTAGGGTGTTTGGGTTAGGGTTTTAGGGGTAGGGTGTTAGGGTTAGGGCGATAGGGTTAGGGTTAGGTTTATGGTTGGGGTTGGGGTTGGGTTTGGGGTGGGGGTTGGGGTTCGGGTTAGGGTTAGGGTTAGTCTCACCTGCGATAGGGCTAGGGTTAGTGTTAGTGTTAGGGTTATTGTTAGGGTTAGGGTTAGGGTTGGGTTAGGGTTAGGGTTACGGTTACCTGCGATAGGGTTTGGGTTCGGGTTAGGGTTAGGTTAGGGTTAGGGTTAGGGTGCGATAGGGTTAGGGTTAGGGTGTGATAGGGTTAGTGTTAGGGTTATTGTTAGGGTTAGGGTTAGGGTTGGGTTAGGGTTAGGGTTAGGGTTACCTGCGACAGGGTTTGGGTTATGTTTAGGGTTAGGGTTAGGTTAGGGTTAGGGTTAGGGTTAGGTGTTAGGGTTAGGGTTAGGGTTAGGGTGCGATAGGGTTAGGGTTAGGGTTCGGGTTAGGGTTAGGGTTAGTCTCACCTGCGATAGGGTTAGGGTTAGGGTTAGGGTTAGGGTTAGGGTTAGGGTTTGCGATAGGGTTCGGGTTAGGGGTAGGGTTAGGGTTAGGGTTAGGGTTAGGTTAGGGTTACCGTTAGGGTTAGGGCTAGGGTTAGGGTTATGGTTAGGGTTAGTCAGGATAGGGTTAGGGTTAGGGTTAGGGTTAGGGTTAGGCTTAGCGTTTGCGATAGGGCTAGGTTTAGGGTTAGGGTTAGGGTTAGGGTTTTCGATAGCGTTAGGGTTAGGGTTTGCGATAAGGTTCGGGTTAGGGTTAGGGTTAGGGTTAGGGGTTAGGGTTAGGGTTAGGGTTAGGGTTTCGATATGGTTAGGGTTAGGTTTAAGGTTAGGGTTAGGGTTAGTCTCACCTGCGATAGGGTTAGGGTTAGGGTTAGGGTTAGGGTTAGGGGTGATAGGGTTAGGGTTAGGGTGAGGGTGAGTGTCAGGGTCAGGGTCAGGGTGAGGGTGAGGGTCAGGGTGAGGGTCAGGGTCAGGGTCAGGGTCAGGGTGAGGGTTAGGGTTAGGGTTAGGGTCAGGGTCAGGGTCAGGGTCAGGGTCAGGGTTAGAGTTAGGGTTTAGGGTTAGGGTTAGGGTTAGGGTTGCGATAGGGTTAGGGTTAGTGTTAGGGATAGGGTTAGGGTTAGGGTTAGGCGATAGGGTTAGGGTTAGGGTTAGGGTTAGGGTGAGGGTTAGTCTCACCTGCGATAGGGTTAGGGTTAGGGTTAGGGTTAGTCTCACCTGCGATAGGGTTAGGGTTAGGGTTAGGGTTAGGGCCACCTGCGATAGGGTTAGGGTTATGGTTAGGGTTAGGGTTAGGGTTAGGGATAGGGTTAGGGTTAGGGTTAGGGTTAGGGTCTCACCTGCGATAGGGTCAGGGTTAGGGTTAGGGTTAGGGTTAGGGTTAGGGTGCGATAGGGTTAGGGTTAGGGGTTAGGGTTAGGGTTAGGGTTCGGGATGGGGTGGGGGAGGGAGGGAGGGAGGGTTAGGGTTAGGGTTAGGGGTCAGGGTCAGGGTCAAGGTCAGGGTCAGGGTTAGGTTTAGAGTTCGGGTTAGGGTTAGGGTTAGGGTTAGGGTTAGGGCTAGACTTAGGGTAGTGTTAGGGTTAGGGTTAGGGCTAGGGTTAGAGCTAGGGTTAGGCTTAGGTTTGGGGTTGGGGTTGGGTTTGCGATAGGATTAGGGTTAGGGTTAGGGTTTGTGCGAGATGGTTTGGTTAGGGTTAGGTTTCAGGTTAGGGTTAGGGTTTGGGTTAAGGTTAGGGTTCGGTTTCGGGTTAGGTTAGGGTTAGGGTTAGGGTTTCCCGCGATAGTGTTAGGGTCAGGGTTACCTGCAATGGGGTTAGCTTTAGGGTTAGGGTTAGGTTTAGGGCTAGGCTTCGGGTGGGGTTTGTGTTTGGGGTTAGCGTTAGTGTTGGAGTTTGGGTTGGGGTTACGGTTCGCGATAGGGTTAGGGTTAGGGTTAGGGTTAGGGTTAGGTTTAACGTTAGGGTTAGGGTTAGGGTTAGGGTTAGGGTTAGGGTTAGGGTTAGGTTTAGGGTCAGGGTTAGAGCTAAGGTTCGGGTTAGGGTTAGGGTTACCTGCGATCGGGTTATGGTTAGTGGTAGGGTTAGGGTTAGGGTTAGGGTTAGGGTTAGTGCGTGATGGTTAGTGCTACAGTTAGGTCTAGGATTTGGGTAGGGTTCGGGTTAGAGCGAAGTGTTAGGTTTAGGGTTTGGGTTAGGGTTCGGGTTAGGGGGCGATAGTATTAGCGTTAGGGTTAGTGTTAGGTTTGGGTTAGGTTCGGGTTAGGGTTAGGTTTTCCTGCGATAGTGTTAGGCTTAGGGTTACCTGCAAAAGTGTTAGTTTTCGGGTTAGAGTTAGGGTTAGGGTTAGGTTTAGGGTCAGGGTTAGGTTTAGGGTAAGGGTTAGGTTTAGAGTTAGGGTTAGGGTTAGGGGTAGAGTTAGGTTAGGGTTAGGTTTAGGGTTAGGACTAGGCTTAGGTTAGGGTTCGGGTTAGGGTTAGTGTTAGGGCTAGGGCTAGGCCTAGGGTTAGGGTCAGGTTTGGTGTTGGTGTTTGGTTTGCGATAGAGATAGGGTTAGGGTTAGCTGCGATCGGGTTAGGGTTAGGGTTTGGGTTAGGGTTAGGGGTTAGGGTTAGGGTTAGGGTTAGGGTTAGGGTTTCGATAGGGTTAGGTTTAGGGTTAGGGTTAGGGTTAGGGTTAGGGTTAGTCTCACCTGCGATAGGGTTAGGGTTAGGGTTAGGGGTAGGGTTAGGTTAGGGTTAGGTTTAGGGTTAGGACTAGGCTTAGGTTAGGGTTCGGATTAGGGTTAGTGTTCGGGCTAGGGCTAGGCCTAGGGTTAGGGTCAGGTTTGGTGTTTGTGTTTGGTTTGCGATAGAGTTAGGGTTAGGGTTACCTGCGATCGGGTTAGGGTTAGGGTTAGGGTTAGGGTTAGGGGTTAGGGTTAGGGTTACGGTTAGGGTTAGGGTTTCGATAGGGTTAGGTTTAGGGTTAGGGTTAGGGTTAGGGTTAGGGATAGTCTCACCTGCGATAGGGTTAGGGTTAGGGGTAGGGTTAGGTTAGGGTTAGGTATAGGGTTAGGACTACGCTTAGGTTAGGGTTCGGGTTAGGG
>NC_081381.1:8205000-8215000 GCF_030684315.1 Stegostoma tigrinum | reverse complement strand
AGGTTAAGGTTAGGTTTAACGTTAGGGCTAGGCTTAGGGTAATGTTAGGGTTAGGGTTAGGTTTCGGGTTAAGTTAGGGTTAGGGTTATGTTTGGGGTTGGGGTTGGGTTTGCGATAGGGTTAGAGTTACTGTTAGGGTTAGTGCGAGATGGTTTTGTTAGGGTTAGGGTTAGGGGTAGGGTTAGGGTTAGGGTTAGTTTTCGGGTTAGGTTAGCGTTAGCGTTAGGGTTTCCTGCGATAGTGTTAGGGTTAGGGTTACCTGCAATAGGTTTAGCTTTAGGGTTAGGGTTAGGGTTGGGGTTAGGTTTGGGGTTAGGGTTTAGCTTAGTGTTAGGGTTAGGGCTAGGCTTCGGGTGGGGTTTGGGCTTGGGGATAGCGTTAGGGCTGGGGTTGGGGTTGGGGTTACAGTTCGCGATTGGGTTAGGGTTAGTGTTAGGGTTAGGGTTACGGTTAGGGTAGGGTTAGGGTTAGGGTTCGCGTTAGTGCTAGGGCTAGGGCTAGGGCTACGGTTAAGGTTAGGTTTGGGTTTGGGGTTGGGTTTGCTATGGGGTTAGGGTTAGGGTGAGGTGTAGGGTTAGGGTTAAGGTTAGGGCTTGGGTTCGGGCTTGGGCTAGAGTTAGGGTTAGGGTTAGGGCTAGCGCTAGGGTTAGGGTTAGGGTTAGTGCAAGGGCTAGTGTTAGAGTTAGGGTTAGGGTTAGGGTTTGGGTTAGGGCTAGGGCTAGTGTTGTGGTAGGGTTAGGGTTAGGGTTAGTGCTAGGGTTGGGGTTAGGGTTAGGGTTAGAGTTAGGGTTAGGGTTAGGGTTAGTGTTAGGTTTAGGTTTTGGGGCAAGGTTTAGGGTTAGGGTTTGGGTTAGGGTTTGGGTTAGGTTTAACGTTAGGTTTAGGGTTAGGGTTAGGTTAAGGTTAAGTTTAACGTTAGGGCTAGGCTTAGGGTAATGTTAGGGTTAGGGTTAGGTTTCGGGTTAAGTTAGGGTTAGGGTTATGTTTGGGGTTGGGGTTGGGTTTGCGATAGGGTTAGAGTTACTGTTAGGGTTAGTGCGAGATGGTTTTGTTAGGGTTAGGGTTAGGGTTAGGGTTAGGGTTAGGGTTAGTTTTCGGGTTAGGTTAGCGTTAGCGTTAGGGTTTCCTGCGATAGTGTTAGGGTTAGGGTTACCTGCAATAGGTTTAGCTTTAGGGTTAGGGTTAGGGTTGGGGTTAGGTTTGGGGTTAGGGTTTGGCTTAGTGTTAGGGTTAGGGCTAGGCTTCGGGTGGGGTTTGGGCTTGGGGATAGCGTTAGGGCTGGGGTTGGGGTTGGGGTTACAGTTCGCGATTGGTTTAGGGTTAGTGTTAGGGTTAGGGTTACGGTTAGGGTTAGGGTTAGGGTTAGGGTTAGGGTTAGGGTTAGGGTTAGGGTTAGGGTTAGGGTCAGGGTCAGGGTCAGGGTCAGGGTTAGGGTTAGGGTTACGGTTAGGGTTAGGGTTAGGGTTAGGGTTAGGGTTAGGTTAGGGTTAGGGTTAACGTTAGGGCTAGGCTTAGGGTAATGTTAGGGTTAGGGTTAGGTTTCGGGTTAGGTTAGGGTTAGGGTTATGTTTGGGGTTGGGGGTGGGTTTGCGATAGGGTTAGGGTTACGGTTAGGGTTAGTGCGAGATGGTTTTCTTAGGGTTAGGGTTAGGGTTAGGGTTAGTTTTCGGTTTAGGTTAGGGTTAGGATTAGGTTTTCCTGCGATAGTGTTAGGGTTAGGGTTACCTACAATAGGTTTAGCTTTAGGGTTCGGGTTAGGGTTAGGGTTGGGGTTACGTTTAGGGTTAGGGTTTAGCTTAGTGTTAGGGTTAGGGCTAGGCTTCGGGTGGGGTTTGGGTTTGGTGTTAGCGTTAGGGTTGGGGTTGGGGTTACGGTTCGCGATAGGGTTAGGGTTAGTGTTAGAGTTAGGGTTACGGTTAGGGTTAGGGTTAGAGGTTAGGTTTAGTTTTTGTGTTAGGGTTAGGGTTAGGCTTACCTGCGATAGGGTTAGGTTTGGGGTTAAGATTAGGGTTAAGGTTAGGGTTGGCTTTAGGTTAGGGTTAGGGTTTAGGTTAGGGTCAGGGTCAGTGTCAGGGTCAGGTTAGGGTTAGGGATAAGGTTAGGGTTAGGGTTAGGGTTAGGGTTACCTGCGATCGGGTTATGTTTAGTGGTAGGGTTAGGGTTAGGGTTAGGGTTAGGGTTAGGGTTAGTGCGTGATGGTTAGGGTTACAGTTAGGTCTAGGATTTGGGTAGGGTTAGGGTTAGAGCAAAGGGTTAGGTTTAGGGTTAGGGTTAGGGTTCGGGTTAGGGGGCGATAGTGTTAGCGTTAGGGTTAGTGTTAGGTTTGGGTTAGGGTTAGGGTAAGTGTTAGGTTTAGGGTCAGGGTTAGGGTTAGGGTCAGGGTTAGGTTTAGAGTTAGGGTTAGGGTTAGGGGTAGGGTTAGGATAGGGTTAGGTTTAGGGTTAGGACTAGGCTTAGGTTAGGGTTAGGGTTAGGTTTAGGTTTAGGGCTAGGGCTAGGGCTAGGGTTAGGTTCAGGTTTGGTGTTGGTGTTGGGTTTGCGATAGAGTTAGTGTTAGGGTTACCTGCGATACGGTTAGGGTGAGGGTTAGGGTTAGGGTTAGGGTTAGGGCTAGGCTTCGGGTGGGGTTTGGGTTTGGAGTTAGCGTTAGGTTTGGGGTTGGTGATGGGGTTGCAGTTCACGACAGGGTTAGTGTTAGGATTAGGGTTAGGGTTAGGGTTAGGGTTAGTGCGAGATGGTTAGGTTTAGGGTTTTGGCTTGGATTTTGGTTAGGGTTAGGTTTGGAGCGATAGGATTATCTTTAGTGTTAGAGTTAGGTTTAGGGTTTGGGTTAGGGTTAGGGTTAGTGCGAGATGGTTAGGGTTACAGTTAGGTCTAGGATTTGGGTAGGGTTAGGGTTAGAGCGAAGGGTTAGATTTTGGGTTAGGGGGCGATAGTGTTAGCGTTAGGGTTAGTGTTAGGTTTGGGTTAGGTTAGGGTTAGGGTTAGGGTTTCCTGCGATAGTGTTAGGCTTCGGGTTACCTGTGAAAGGGTTAGTTTTAGGGTTAGAGTTAGGGTTAGGGTTAGGGTTAGGGTCAGGGTTAGGGTTAGGGTTAGGGTTATGGTAAGGGTTAGGTTCAGAGTTAGGGTTAGGGGTAGGGTTCGGTTAGGGTTAGGTTTAGGGTTAGGACTAGGCTTAGGTTAGGGTTAGGGTTAGCGTTAGGTTTAGGGCTCGGGCTAGGACTAGGGTTAGGTTCAGGTTTGGTGTTGGTTAGGGTTAGGGTTAGGGTTAGGGTTAGGGTTAGGGTTAGGGTTAGAGTTAGGGTTAGGGTTAGGGTTAGTGTTAGATTTAGGTTTTGGGGTAAGGTTTAGGGTTAGGGTTAGGGTAAGGGTTTGGGTTAGGTTTAACGTTAGGTTTAGGGTTAGGGTTAGGGTTAGATTAGGGTTAGGGTTAACATTAGGGCTAGGCTTAGGGTAATGTTAGGGTTAGGGTTAGGTTTCGGGTTAGGTTAGGGTTAGGGTTATGTTTGGGGTTGGGGTTGGGTTTGCGATAGGGTTAGGGTTACGGTTAGGGTTAGTGCGAGATGGTTTTGTTAGGGTAGGGGTTAGGGTTAGGGTTAGGGTTAGTTTTCGGGTTAGGTTAGGGTTAGGGTTAGGGTTTCCTGCGATAGTGTTAGGGTTAGGGTTACCTGCAATAGGTTTAGCTTTAGGGTTCGGGTTAGGGTTAGGGTTGGGATTAGGTTTAGGGTTAGGGTTTAGCTTAGTGTTAGGGTTAGGGCTAGGCTTCGAGGGGGTTTGGGTTTGGGGTTAGCGTGAGGGTTGGGGTTGGGGTTGGGGTTACGGTTCGCGATATGGTTAGGGTTAGTGTTAGGGTTAGGGTTACGGTTAGGGTTAGGGTTAGAGGTTAGGTTTAGTTTTTGTGTTAGGGTTAGGGTTAGGCTTACCTGCGATAGGGTTAGGTTTGGGGTTAGGATTAGGGTTAAGGTTAGGGTTGGCGTTAGGTTAGGGTTAGGGTTAAGGTTAGGGTCAGGGTCAGTGTCAGGGTCAGGTTAGGGTTAGGGTTAAGGTTAGGGTTAGGGTTAGGGTTAGGGTTACCTGCGATCGGGTTATGGTTAGTGGTAGGGTTAGGGTTAGGGTTAGGGTTAGTGTTAGGGTTAGGGTTAGTGCGTGATGGTTAGGGTTACAGTTAGGTCTAGGATTTGGGTAGGGTTAGGGTGAGAGCAAAGGGTTAGGTTTAGGGTTAGGGTTAGGGTTCGGGTTAGGGGGCGATAGTGTTAGCGTTAGGGTTAGTGTTAGGTTTGGGTTAGGGTTAGGGTTATGGTTAGTTTTATGGTCAGGGTTAGGGTTAGGGTAAGAGTTAGGTTTAGAGTTAGGGTTAGGGTTAGGGGTAGGGTTAGGTTGGGGTTAGGTTTAGGGTTAGGACTAGGCTTAGGTTAGGGTTAGGGTTAGGGTTAGGTTTAGGGCTAGGGCTAGGGCTAGGGTTAGGTTCAGGTTTGGTGATGGTGTTGGGTTTGCGATAGAGTTAGTGTTAGGGTTACCTGCGATATGGTTAGGGTTAGGGTTAGGGTTAGGGCTAGGCCTCGATAGGGTCAGGGTTAGGGTTAGGGTTAGGGTTAGGGCTAGGGCTAGGGCTAGGGCTACGGTTAAGGTTAGGTTTGCGGTTGGGGTTGGTTTTGCTATGGGGTTAGCGTTAGGGTTAGGGGTAGGTTTCGGGTTAAGGTTAGGACTTGGGTTCGGGCTTGGGCTAGAGTTAGGGTTAGGGTTAGGGCTAGCGCTAGGGTTAGGGTTAGGGTTAGTGCTAGGGCTAGGGTTAGAGCTAGGGTTAGGGTTAGGGTTAGGGTTAGGGTTAAGGTTATGGTTAGAGCGATACAGTTAGGGTTGGGGCGTTAGGGTTAGGGCTCGTGTTAGGGTTGGGCGATAGGGTTATTGTTAGGGCGATAGGGTTAGGGCTAGCGATAGGGTTAGGGTTAGCATTAGGGTTAGAGTTAGGGTTTGGGGTAGGGTTAGGTCTAGGGTTAGGGTAGGGTTAGGGTTAGGGTTAGCGTTAGTGCTAGGGCTATGGTTAAGGTTAGGTTTGGGTTTGGGGTTGGGTTTGCTATGGGGTTAGGGTTAGGGTTAGGTGTAGGGTTAGGGTTAAGGTTAGGGCTTGGGTTCGGGCTTGGGCTAGAGTTAGGGTTAGGGTTAGGGCTAGCGCTAGGGTTAGGGTTAGGGTTAGTGCAAGGGCTAGGGTTAGAGTTAGGGTTAGGGTTTGGGTTAGGGCTAGGGCTAGTGTTGGGGTAGGGTTAGGGTTAGGGTTAGGGTTAGTGCGAGGGTTAGGGTTAGGGTTAGGGTTAGAGTTAGGGTTAGGGTTAGGGTTAGTGTTAGGTTTAGGTTTTGGGGTAAGGGTTAGGGTTAGGGTTAGGGTTAGGGTTTGGGTTAGGTTTAACGTTAGGTTTAGGGTTCGGGTTAGGGTTAGGTTAGGGTTAGGGTTAACGTTAGGGCTAGGCTTAGGGTAATGTTAGGGTTAGGGTTAGGTTTCGGGTTAGGTTAGGGTTAGGGTTATGTTTGGGGTTGGGGGTGGGTTTGCGATAGGGTTAGGGTTACGGTTAGGGTTAGTGCGAGATGGTTTTCTTAGGGTTAGGGTTAGGGTTAGGGTTAGTTTTCGGTTTAGGTTAGGGTTAGGGTTAGGTTTTCCTGCGATAGTGTTAGGGTTAGGGTTACCTACAATAGGTTTAGCTTTAGGGTTCGGGTTAGGGTTAGGGTTGGGGTTACGTTTAGGGTTAGGGTTTAGCTTAGTGTTAGGGTTAGGGCTAGGCTTCGGGTGGGGTTTGGGTTTGGTGTTAGCGTTAGGGTTGGGGTTGGGGTTACGGTTCGCGATAGGGTTAGGGTTAGTGTTAGAGTTAGGGTTACGGTTAGGGTTAGGGTTAGAGGTTAGGTTTAGTTTTTGTGTTAGGGTTAGGGTTAGGCTTACCTGCGATAGGGTTAGGTTTGGGGTTAAGATTAGGGTTAAGGTTAGGGTTGGCTTTAGGTTAGGGTTAGGGTTTAGGTTAGGGTCAGGGTCAGTGTCAGGGTCAGGTTAGGGTTAGGGATAAGGTTAGGGTTAGGGTTAGGGTTAGGGTTACCTGCGATCGGGTTATGTTTAGTGGTAGGGTTAGGGTTAGGGTTAGGGTTAGGGTTAGGGTTAGTGCGTGATGGTTAGGGTTACAGTTAGGTCTAGGATTTGGGTAGGGTTAGGGTTAGAGCAAAGGGTTAGGTTTAGGGTTAGGGTTAGGGTTCGGGTTAGGGGGCGATAGTGTTAGCGTTAGGGTTAGTGTTAGGTTTGGGTTAGGGTTAGGGTAAGTGTTAGGTTTAGGGTCAGGGTTAGGGTTAGGGTCAGGGTTAGGTTTAGAGTTAGGGTTAGGGTTAGGGGTAGGGTTAGGATAGGGTTAGGTTTAGGGTTAGGACTAGGCTTAGGTTAGGGTTAGGGTTAGGTTTAGGTTTAGGGCTAGGGCTAGGGCTAGGGTTAGGTTCAGGTTTGGTGTTGGTGTTGGGTTTGCGATAGAGTTAGTGTTAGGGTTACCTGCGATACGGTTAGGGTGAGGGTTAGGGTTAGGGTTAGGGCTAGGCTTCGGGTGGGGTTTGGGTTTGGAGTTAGCGTTAGGTTTGGGGTTGGTGATGGGGTTGCAGTTCACGACAGGGTTAGTGTTAGGATTAGGGTTAGGGTTAGGGTTAGGGTTAGTGCGAGATGGTTAGGTTTAGGGTTTTGGCTTGGATTTTGGTTAGGGTTAGGTTTGGAGCGATAGGATTATCTTTAGTGTTAGAGTTAGGTTTAGGGTTCGGGTTAGGGTTAGGGTTAGTGCGAGATGGTTAGGGTTACAGTTAGGTCTAGGATTTGGGTAGGGTTAGGGTTAGAGCGAAGGGTTAGATTTTGGGTTAGGGGGCGATAGTGTTAGCGTTAGGGTTAGTGTTAGGTTTGGGTTAGGTTAGGGTTAGGGTTAGGGTTTCCTGCGATAGTGTTAGGCTTAGGGTTACCTGTGAAAGGGTTAGTTTTAGGGTTAGAGTTAGGGTTAGGGTTAGGGTTAGGGTCAGGGTTAGGGTTAGGGTTAGGGTTATGGTAAGGGTTAGGTTCAGAGTTAGGGTTAGGGGTAGGGTTCGGTTAGGGTTAGGTTTAGGGTTAGGACTAGGCTTAGGTTAGGGTTAGGGTTAGCGTTAGGTTTAGGGCTCGGGCTAGGACTAGGGTTAGGTTCAGGTTTGGTGTTGGTTAGGGTTAGGGTTAGGGTTAGGGTTAGGGTTAGGGTTAGGGTTAGGGTTAGGGTTAGAGTTAGGGTTAGGGTTAGGGTTAGTGTTAGATTTAGGTTTTGGGGTAAGGTTTAGGGTTAGGGTTAGGGTAAGGGTTTGGGTTAGGTTTAACGTTAGGTTTAGGGTTAGGGTTAGGGTTAGATTAGGGTTAGGGTTAACATTAGGGCTAGGCTTAGGGTAATGTTAGGGTTAGGGTTAGGTTTCGGGTTAGGTTAGGGTTAGGGTTATGTTTGGGGTTGGGGTTGGGTTTGCGATAGGGTTAGGGTTACGGTTAGGGTTAGTGCGAGATGGTTTTGTTAGGGTAGGGGTTAGGGTTAGGGTTAGGGTTAGTTTTCGGGTTAGGTTAGGGTTAGGGTTAGGGTTTCCTGCGATAGTGTTAGGGTTAGGGTTACCTGCAATAGGTTTAGCTTTAGGGTTCGGGTTAGGGTTAGGGTTGGGATTAGGTTTAGGGTTAGGGTTTAGCTTAGTGTTAGGGTTAGGGCTAGGCTTCGAGGGGGTTTGGGTTTGGGGTTAGCGTGAGGGTTGGGGTTGGGGTTGGGGTTACGGTTCGCGATATGGTTAGGGTTAGTGTTAGGGTTAGGGTTACGGTTAGGGTTAGGGTTAGAGGTTAGGTTTAGTTTTTGTGTTAGGGTTAGGGTTAGGCTTACCTGCGATAGGGTTAGGTTTGGGGTTAGGATTAGGGTTAAGGTTAGGGTTGGCGTTAGGTTAGGGTTAGGGTTAAGGTTAGGGTCAGGGTCAGTGTCAGGGTCAGGTTAGGGTTAGGGTTAAGGTTAGGGTTAGGGTTAGGGTTAGGGTTACCTGCGATCGGGTTATGGTTAGTGGTAGGGTTAGGGTTAGGGTTAGGGTTAGTGTTAGGGTTAGGGTTAGTGCGTGATGGTTAGGGTTACAGTTAGGTCTAGGATTTGGGTAGGGTTAGGGTGAGAGCAAAGGGTTAGGTTTAGGGTTAGGGTTAGGGTTCGGGTTAGGGGGCGATAGTGTTAGCGTTAGGGTTAGTGTTAGGTTTGGGTTAGGGTTAGGGTTATGGTTAGTTTTATGGTCAGGGTTAGGGTTAGGGTAAGAGTTAGGTTTAGAGTTAGGGTTAGGGTTAGGGGTAGGGTTAGGTTGGGGTTAGGTTTAGGGTTAGGACTAGGCTTAGGTTAGGGTTAGGGTTAGGGTTAGGTTTAGGGCTAGGGCTAGGGTTAGGTTCAGGTTTGGTGATGGTGTTGGGTTTGCGATAGAGTTAGTGTTAGGGTTACCTGCGATATGGTTAGGGTTAGGGTTAGGGTTAGGGCTAGGCCTCGATAGGGTTAGGGTTAGGGTTAGGGTTAGGGTTAGGGCTAGGGCTAGGGCTAGGGCTACGGTTAAGGTTAGGTTTGCGGTTGGGGTTGGTTTTGCTATGGGGTTAGCGTTAGGGTTAGGGGTAGGTTTCGGGTTAAGGTTAGGACTTGGGTTCGGGCTTGGGCTAGAGTTAGGGTTAGGGTTAGGGCTAGCGCTAGGGTTAGGGTTAGGGTTAGTGCTAGGGCTAGGGTTAGAGCTAGGGTTAGGGTTAGGGTTAGGGTTAGGGTTAAGGTTATGGTTAGAGCGATACAGTTAGGGTTGGGGCGTTAGGGTTAGGGCTCGTGTTAGGGTTGGGCGATAGGGTTATTGTTAGGGCGATAGGGTTAGGGCTAGCGATAGGGTTAGGGTTAGCATTAGGGTTAGAGTTAGGGTTTGGGGTAGGGTTAGGTCTAGGGTTAGGGTAGGGTTAGGGTTAGGGTTAGCGTTAGTGCTAGGGCTATGGTTAAGGTTAGGTTTGGGTTTGGGGTTGGGTTTGCTATGGGGTTAGGGTTAGGGTTAGGTGTAGGGTTAGGGTTAAGGTTAGGGCTTGGGTTCGGGCTTGGGCTAGAGTTAGGGTTAGGGTTAGGGCTAGCGCTAGGGTTAGGGTTAGGGTTAGTGCAAGGGCTAGGGTTAGAGTTAGGGTTAGGGTTTGGGTTAGGGCTAGGGCTAGTGTTGGGGTAGGGTTAGGGTTAGGGTTAGGGTTAGTGCTAGGGTTAGGGTTAGGGTTAGGGTTAGAGTTAGGGTTAGGGTTAGGGTTAGTGTTAGGTTTAGGTTTTGGGGTAAGGGTTAGGGTTAGGGTTAGGGTTAGGGTTTGGGTTAGGTTTAACGTTAGGTTTAGGGTTCGGGTTAGGGTTAGGTTAGGGTTAGGGTTAACGTTAGGGCTAGGCTTAGGGTAATGTTAGGGTTAGGGTTAGGTTTCGGGTTAGGTTAGGGTTAGGGTTATGTTTGGGGTTGGGGGTGGGTTTGCGATAGGGTTAGGGTTACGGTTAGGGTTAGTGCGAGATGGTTTTCTTAGGGTTAGGGTTAGGGTTAGGGTTAGTTTTCGGTTTAGGTTAGGGTTAGGGTTAGGTTTTCCTGCGATAGTGTTAGGGTTAGGGTTACCTACAATAGGTTTAGCTTTAGGGTTCGGGTTAGGGTTAGGGTTGGGGTTACGTTTAGGGTTAGGGTTTAGCTTAGTGTTAGGGTTAGGGCTAGGCTTCGGGTGGGGTTTGGGTTTGGTGTTAGCGTTAGGGTTGGGGTTGGGGTTACGGTTCGCGATAGGGTTAGGGTTAGTGTTAGAGTTAGGGTTACGGTTAGGGTTAGGGTTAGAGGTTAGGTTTAGTTTTTGTGTTAGGGTTAGGGTTAGGCTTACCTGCGATAGGGTTAGGTTTGGGGTTAAGATTAGGGTTAAGGTTAGGGTTGGCTTTAGGTTAGGGTTAGGGTTTAGGTTAGGGTCAGGGTCAGTGTCAGGGTCAGGTTAGGGTTAGGG